>NW_024468061.1:0-2287 GCF_001896365.1 Talaromyces amestolkiae
TGTGAGGCGCTGGGGCCACTAGATAGTTGGGAAATAGGGCAACCAGGCCTAACCACATCGGACCATCTAGTTATCTGGGCCTCATGGGAGCCCTAAGAAGAAGAATCTAACCCCTAAGAAGCAACAGTAACCAGATGGGATATTAGCGCTCTGATAGGGGACGCAGAGAGGATAGAAACAGCAAAATATATCTAGAAAAGGCTCATAAGCCCCTATCCAAGCCTAATAGATAACTGCTCTTCAGGGGATATAGAAAAAGAAGCTATATTAATTGAGAATTCTCTTAGTGGGGTGCTTAGAGCATATGCCCAGGAAATTAGACTTTGTGTCTGGTCAAAGTGCTAGTGGGGCCCTCAGATGATTGAGATTTGGGGGGTCTATATAAAGGCTTATAAGGCATATCACGCTGGAGAGCTCAGTGAGAAGGACTACTAAGAAGCTTAGAAAGCCTACTACACTACTATACAACAAGTAAAAAGAGAGTGTTAGGAGGCCTTCTTATAGGGAGTAGATAAGGGCTCTAAGGCAGAAGAAAAGTGGTATTAAGTGGTGTTATGTTATATTAAACCTACTATCAATGGCACCACGCCAGCCCTTCTATACCCGGATATAGAGGAGGTGGTGGCGGTAATATTTAATGAGAAGGAGGCTCTCTTTAGGGAGCAGGCCTTTCCACAAGCCCTGGAGGGTGACGCCAAGATTGATCTTCTAGAGCCTGGAAACACCTATAATCTGATAACAGAATCAACCATATAGAATATAATTTTTAGCTAGGGGGTTGAAAAGGCTCTAAGGATTGATTTACTTAATTTCTGTGCTATTTAGCTACTTTAGCAACTAGATTAGGCCCAGGTGATAGCGCTGATTAGACAGTGTATTAGGCTTAGGATACACCCCAGGACCTGGAAAACCATTAAAGGGATGCTCCTACGGAAGCCTAATAAGAGCCGCTATACAATAGCGAAGCATTACTGGGTTATAAGCCTGCTTAAATGCCTAGATAAAGTGATAAAGAAGCTGGTAGTAGAATTTATTACCGAATTTACAGAGTCTAGGGAGTTATTCTATAAAGGCCAATTTAGTGGGCGCCAACGGCACTCTACAGTGGACGCTATAGCATGCCTTATAGACGAGATTGAGCATGCTTAGGGGAACCATAAGATTAGGGCATGCCTATTTATGGATATCAAGGGGGCCTTTGATCATATAGTAGGGAGCAAGCTTATAGGGGGTCTCCGGGAGGCCAAGCTAGATGGGGATTTGATACGTTAAGTGGCCTCTTTTTTTAACAAATCGACGGGCGTTCCTGGTTATTAACGGTCACCCAGGCCTAGAAGCCCCCATCAACTCTGGCTTACCCCAGGGCTCACCAGTATCACCTATCCTCTTTGTATTATACGTACGGTTGCTAGCAACCACTATTGAGACCGCAGTCCTAGGCGTTAAAGGACTATCCTTTGTAGATAACTAGGGGCTTGTTACAGCGGCTAGATCAATAAAAAAGGCCTGTAAGGCCCTACAACATGCTACTAAGATAGCAATAGAATAGAGGATTAAGAACAGAGTTCAATTTGACCTAGATAAAACAGAGCTGGCCTTCTTTACAAGAATGCGTGAGAATCGATTTAGGGAGGAGATTAGAGGTGCTAAGGTCACCATTAGAAGGATTACTACTAAGATAATACCTAATATAGTCCGCTGGTTAGGCATGATATTAGATAGGAAGCTCACCCTCTAGTGCCACTACATAATATACCTCCAGAAGGCTGTAGGCACCAAAACATAACTCCATACACTCTATAGGGCTAATAGCCTTACCCCAGAGCTCGTCCAAAGATTCTAGCAAGCCACCATACAAGCCCAAGCTCTCTGGGGCTCAAAGCTCTGGTGGCAGGGCCAAAGAACGTGGGCTCAAGGCCTATAACGCCTTATCAACCGCCAAGCAAGAGCAATCACAGGCATGCTTCCAAAGACATCAATAGGGACCCTGATTAGGGAGGCAGCCCTAGAGCCAGCGAGCGTGCTGCTAGATGCGAGGAAAGCAAGATATGTGGTAAGGCTCCTAATATTACCAGATACGCACCTAACAGCGCAGTTGCTCCCAGTTACGCTCCAGTATGGGGACGCCTATGCCCAGCCTGGAGAGCAGCCCTTGAATGACTGAGAATAGGTCTAAAATAGGACTCAAGCGCCTAAAYAGATAGGCCAACGACTAGCAAAGCACCTAGCTCAACGCCTAACCAAGGACCCGTCAGGGGGGATTGAACGTACTACGGAGTGGGCACAA
>NW_024468061.1:2477-3169 GCF_001896365.1 Talaromyces amestolkiae
TGAGGTTTTTRATGCAGAATTGGTGGCYGTCGCTTCGGCGCTAGAATGGGCACTAGATAGGCATCTCCCAGGGCCTATTTACGTCCTTCTTGATGCTCAGAATGCTATCAACCGCCTGCAAACAACAAAACCAGGACCCGGAYAGGGCCTAGCTCTTAGGACTCATAAGGCGGCGTCACGCCTAGCCTCTAGCGGTCGTCCAGTAACGATACAGTGGGTGCCTGGGCACAGTGGAGTAGAAGGAAACGAGCTCGCAGACCGGGCTGCTAAACTTGCCGCTATTAAGCCCGTGGGGCCTGGCTTTGAAGGCCTATCGTTGGCCCAGGTTAGGCGCGCCTGCACCGAAGCGAGGAGCAAAGCAATGCAAGATTGGGCCCGTGAGAATATCGTTCAGGGGACTCACCGGCGAGGAAGGGCCTATAGAATGCCGCGAGGATGGGCGTTAGATAGGGCCGCTGGGAAAGCGCCAAAGCGCCTAGCCAGCCGTTACTATCAATTGAAGACCGGACACGCCCCAATAGGCTCATATCTGCACAAAATTGGTGCCCGGGACTCCCCGGAGTGTAGGGCCTGCGGTGCACTAGAAGAGACGGCTTCCCACGTCCTCTTTGAGTGCCGTAGGCGCTATAAGCCTAGAAAGGCCCTCTATCGAGAGCTTATTGACGCCGGAGTCCCCTTACCTACGGCGGTAG